>NW_028168767.1:0-27108 GCF_964237585.1 Gallinula chloropus
GGGGGGGAACAGGGGGGGCTGAGGGGTTGGGGGGGCACAGGGGGGGCTGAGGGGGGGGGTCTGAGGGGTTGGGGGGGCACAGGGGGGTGTATGGACCCCCCCAGGGGGGTTGGGGGGCACAGGGGGGTGTTGGGGGGGGGTATGGACCCCCCCCAGGGGTTTGGGGGGGGTCTGAGGGGTTTGGGGGGCACAGGGAGGCGTTAGAGGGGGTGTATTGACCCCCCCCCCCGGGGGGTTTGGGGGGGCTGAGGGGTTGGGGGGGCACAGGGGGGGGTGCTGAGGGGTTGGGAGGGCACACGGGGGGTGTTAGGGGGGGGTATGGACCCCCCTCCCCCCGGGGGTTGGGGGGGCACAGGGGGGCGTCGGGGGGGGGGGCTGAGGGGTTGGGGGGGCACAGGGGGAGCTGAGGGGGGGGGGCTGAGGGGTTGGGGGGGCACCAGGAGATCTGAGGGGTTGGGGGGGGCACAGGGGGAGCTGAGGGGGGGGTCTGAGGGGTTGGGGGGGCACAGGGGGTGTCTGAGGGGTTGGGGGGCCACAGGGGGGGCGTTAGGGGGGGTGTATGGACCCCCCCCCCAGGGGTTTGGGGGCACTGAGGGGTTGGAGGGGCACAGGGGGGTCTAAGAGGGTTGGGGGGGCACAGGGGGGGGTCTGGGGGGTTGGGGTGGCACAGGGGGAGGGCTGAGAGGGGGTCTGAGGGGTTGGGGGGGGCACAGAGAGGGTCTGGGGGGTTCACAGGGGGGCTCTGGGGGGGTTCACAGGGGGGTCTGGGGGGGGGGGTCTCTCACCTTTGGCTGCTCCAGCATCCTCCAGATGCGGCAGCAACTCCTGGTGCGTGGGGGGGGGGGTGGGTATAGACAGGGGGGGGGTCACAGGTGGATTCCGAGCATCCCCCCCCCTCAAATCCCACGTGACCCCCCCCCCCATAACCCCCCCAGTCCCCTCCCCAAGCCCCCCCCCAGCCCCCCCCCCCTCACCGAGAGCTGGTTGAAGCCGCAGAGGGAGCGTCGGGAGCCGCAGCGCGCGGGGGGGGGCGACTCTGGGGGTCTCAACACCGACAGCTCCACCGCCCCCCCCGGGGGGCTGAGGGGGGGGTGAGGGGGGGGGGGCACATTGTCAGACCCCCCCTTTAGCCCCCACCCCATACAGGCACTTTAAGACCCCTCACAGCCCCCCAAAACCGCCCCAAACACACCCCCCCCCCCCCCCCAGCGGGGCCACCTCGGGTCCCACCGTGGGAACAACCTGGGCCCCCCCCCCACCCCCCAAACTGGCCCCCCAAAACCCCCTCAGTGCCCCCCCCAGACCCCTCAACCCCCTTCCCACCCCCTAAACCCCCTCAGCCCCCTCCTCACCCCCTAAAACCCCCTCCAAACCCCCCCAAAACCCCTCCAACCCCCCAAACCCCCTCAGCCCCTCCACCCCCCCAAAACCCCCTCACCCACCCCCCCAAGACCCCTCAACCCCCTCCCCACCCCCAAAACCCCTCAGCCCCTCCTCACCCCCTAAAACCCCCTCAACCCCCCCAAACCCCCTCAGCCCCCCCACCCCCCCAAAACCCCCTCAGTGCCCCCCCCAGACCCCTCAACCCCCTTCCCACCCCCTAAACCCCCTCAGTGCCCCCCCCAGACCCCTCAACCCCCTTCCCACCCCCTAAACCCCCTCAGCCCCCTCCCCACCCCCTAAAACCCCCTCCAAACCCCCCCAAACCCCCCTCCCCACCCCCCAAAACCCCTCCAAACCCCCTCAGCCCCCCCACCCCCCCAAAAACCCCTCAACCCTTCCCCCACCCCCCCAAAACCCCCTCACCCACCCCCCCAGACCCCTCAGCCCCCTCCCCACCCCCCTAAACCCCCTCAGCCCCCTCCCCACCCCCTAAAACCCCCTCAACCCCCCCAAAAACCCCTCCCCACCCCCCAAAAACCCTCCAAACCCGACAAACCCCCTCAGCCCCCCCAAACCCCCCAAAACCCCCTCACCCACCCCCCCAAGACCCCTCAACCCCCTCCCCAGCCCCCAAAACCCCTCCAACCCCCTCAGCCCCCCCACCCCCCCAAAACCCCTCAACCCTTCCCCCCAGCCCCCTAAAACCCCCTCAGTGCCCCCCCCAGACCCCTCAGCCCCCTCCCCAGCCCCCAAAATCCCTCCAAACCCCCCCAAACCCCCTCAGCGCCCCCCGGCCTCTTAAAACCCCCCTCATCTCCCCCCATGCCCCCTCCCCACCCCCAAAACCCCCTCAGCCCCCTCCTCACCCCCAAAAACCCCCTCAACCCCTCCCCACCCCCCAAAATCCCCTAGCCCCCCTCCCCAGCCCCCCAAAACTCTTTCAGCCCCCTCCTCACACCCCAAAACCCCCTCAGCCCCCTCCCCACCCCCCTAAAACCGCCCTCATCCCCCTCCCCACCCCTAAAACCCCCTCCCCACCCCCCTAAAACACCCTCAGTCCCCTCCCCACCCCCCTAAAACCCCTTTCAACCCCCTCCCCACCCCCAAAAACTCCCTCATCCCCCTCCCCACCCCCCAAACCCCCCTCCCCACCCCCATAAAACCCCCCTAATCCCCCTCCCCACCCCTCTAAAACCCCCTCATCCTCCTCCTCATCCCCCCAAACCCCCTCAATCCCCCTCAAAACCCCCTCCACACCCCCTAAAACTCCCTCAGCCCCCTCCTCACCCCCCAAAACCCCCTCAACCCCCCTCAAAACCCCCTCACCACCCCCATAAAACCCCCTCAACCCCCTCCCCACCCCCAAAACCCATCCAACCCCCCCCCAAACCCCCTCAGGCCCCTCCCCACCCCCCAAAACCCCCTCCCCACCCCCCAAAAACACCTTTCAACCCTCTCCCCACCCCCTAAAACCCCCTCAGCCCTCCCCAAAACCCTCTCCCCACCCCCTAAAACCCCCTCAGCCCCCTCCCCACCCCCTAAAACTCCCACAGCCCCCTCCCCACCCCTAAAAACCCCCTCAACCCTCCCCAAAACCCCCTCCCCACCCCCCTAAAAGCCCCTCAACCCCCTCCCCACCCCCCAAAACTCCCTCAGCCCCCTCCCCACCCCCCAAAACACCTTTCAACCCCCTCCCCACCCCCTAAAACCCCCTCAACCTCCACCAAAACCCCCTCCCCACCCCCCTAAAACCCCTTCAACCCCCTCCCTCCTCCCTAAAACCCCCTCAGCCCCTCTCAAAAACCTCTCCCCACCCCCTAAAGCCCCTCCCCACCCACTAAAACCCCCTCAGCCCCCTCCCCACCCCCTAAAACCCCCTCATAACTCCCTCCCAACCCCCTAAAACCCCTTTCAGCCCCCTCCCCACTCCCCAAAACACCCTCAGCCCCTTCCCCACCCCCCTAAAACCCCCTCAAAACTCCCTCCCCACCCCCCAAAACCCCGTCCCCACCCCCCTAAAGCCCCCTTCAACCCCCTCCCCACCCCTAAACCCCCTCCCCAACCCCCTAAAACCCCTTTCAACCCCCTCCCCACCCCCTAAACCCTCTCCCCACCCCCCTAAAGCCCCCTTCAACCCCCTCCCCACCCCCCAAACCTCCCTCCCCACCCCCCTAAAACCCCTTCAACCCCCTCCCCACCCCCCAAAACCCCCTCCCCACCCCCTAAAACCCCCTCAGCCCCCTCCCCACCCCCCAAAACTCCCTCAGCCCCCTCCCCACCCCTAAAACCCCCTCAACCCTCCCCAAAACCCCCTCCCCACCCCCTAAAGCCCCCTCCCCACCCCCCTAAAACCCCCTCAGCCCCCTCCCCACCCCCCAAAACCCCCTTCAACCCCCTCCCTCCTCCCTAAAACCCCCTCAGACCCCCTCAAAAACCCCTCCCCACCCCCCTAAAACCCCCTCCCCACCCCCCTAAAACCCCTCCAACCCCTTCCCCACCCCTTCCAATCCCCACCTGGGGGGGTTGTCCCCTTCCTCAGGGCTGCGGGGGTGCAGCAGGGCGGCCGCCCCCCCCTCGCCCCCCCCCAATTCGGGGTCCCCCCCCTCGGGGTCGCGGTCGAAGAGCGCGTGGAGCCGGTAGTTCACCGTCTTCACCACCGCCAGGAACCCGGCCACCAGCCCACAGTACAGGCCCCCACGGCTGGGCTGGGGGGCAGCGCCTGGGGGGGGGACAGGGGGGGGTCAGGGGGCCCCCCCGGATCTCAAGGGACCCCCCCAAAACCCCCCAGACCCTCCCCAAGGAGCCTCGTCAGCACCCGGAGCTCCCCAGGGCTCCTCTCAGCCTCCCCCAACCCCTCCCCCCCAGCACCAGACCCCCCCCCCCAGCACCAGAGACCCCCCCAAGGACCCTCAGACCCCCCCCAAACCCCTCAGACCCCCCCCAAACCCCACACGACCCCCCCAAACCCCCCCAAACCCTCCCCAAGGAGCTTCGTCAGCACCCAGAGCTCCCCAAGGCTCCTCTCAGCCTCCCCCAACCCCTCCCCAAGCAACACAGACCCCCCCTCAGGACCCCCACCAGCACCAGAGACCCCCCCCAAACCACTCAGACCCCCCTCGACCCCCCCCAAACCCCCCAGACCCCCCCAAAGCCCCCCAAACCCTCCCCAAGGAGCCCTCGTCAGCACCCGGAGCTCCCCAGGGCTCCTCTCAGCCTCTCCCAACCCCCCCCAGGACTCCCCCCAGCACCAAACCCCCCCCCCCAAGGACCCTCAGACCCCCCCCAAACCCCTCAGACCCCCCCAAACCCCTCAGACCCCCCCAAACCCCACACGACCCCCCCAAACCCCCCCAAACCCTCCCCAAGGAGCTTCGTCAGCACCCAGAGCTCCCCAAGGCTCCTCTCAGCCTCCCCCAACCCCCCCCCACCCAGCACCAGACCCCCCCCCCCAGCACCAGAGACCCCCCCTCAGGACCCTCAGACCCCCCCCAAACCCCTCAGACCCCCCTCAAACCCCCCAAACCCCCCAAAATCCCCAGGACCCCCCCAGACGCCCCTGGATGCCCCCAACCCCTCCAGCCCACAGTACAGGGCCCCCACGGCTGGGCTGGGGGGCAGCGCCTGGGGGGGGGACAGGGGGGGGTCAGGGGGCCCCCCCGGATCCCAAGGGACCCCCCCAAAACCCCCCAGACCCCCCCAAACCCTCCTCAAGGAGCCTCGTCAACTCCTGGAGCTCCCCAGGGCTCCTTTCAGCCTCCCCCAACCCCCCCCAGGACTCCCCCCCAGCACCAAACCCCCCCCCCAAGGACCCTCAGACCCCCCCCAAACCCCTCAGACCCCCCCAAACCCCACACGACCCCCCAAACCCCCCCAGACCCCCCTCAAGGAGCTTCGTCAGCACCCGGAGCTCCCCAAGGCTCCTCTCAGCCTCCCCCAACCCCTCCCCCCCAGCACCAGACCCCCCCCCCAGCACCAAAGACCCCCCCTCAGGACCCTCAGACCCCCCCCAAACCCCCCAAAATCCCCAGGACCCCCCCAGACGCCCCTGGATGCCCCCAACCCCCCCCAGCCCACAGTCCAGGGCCCCCACGGCTGGGCTGGGGGGCAGCGCCTGGGGGGGGGGACAGGGGGGGGTCAGGGGGCCCCCCCAGACCCCTAAAAGACCCCCCTGGGTCCCCCCAAATCCCCAAACCCCCCCAGACCCCCCCAAACCCCCCTCAAGGAGCCTCGTCAGCACCCGGAGCTCCCCAAGGCTCCTCTCAGCCTCCCCCAACCCCTCCCCCCCCAGCACCAGACCCCCCCCCCCCAGCACCAAAGACCCCCCCTCAGGACCCTCAGACCCCCCCCAAAACCCCCAGACCCCCCCCAGAGGCCTCCTCATCCCCCTGAGCCCCCCCAGGACCCCCCATAACCCCCTCCAGGCCCCTCCAGAAGCCCCCCCAGCCCTCTGACCCCCCCCCAGGACCCCCCCAAAGCCCCCCAGGCCCCCCCATAACCCCCTGCAGGACCCCCTAGAGCCCCCCCCAGCCCTCTGAGCCCCCCCAGGACCCCTCCCCAGCCCCCAGACCCCCCCCAAGCCCCCCCATAACCCCCTGCAGGCCCCCCCAGAGGCCTCCCCAGCCCCCAGGACCCCCCAGGCCCCCCCATAACCCCCTGCAGGCCCCCCCAGAGCCCCCCCCAGCCCCCTGAGCCCCCCATAACCCCCTGCAGGCCCCCCCAGAGCCCCCCCCAGCCCCCTGAGCCCCCCATAACCCCCTGCAGGACCTCCCAGAGCCCCCTGAGCCCCCCAGGACGATCCCCCAGCCCCCTGAGCCCACCCAGGCCCCCCCAGGACCCCTCCCCAGCCCCCAGGACGCCCCAGGACCCCCTCAAGGCCCCCCCAGAGGCCTCCCCAGCCCCCTGAGCCCCCCCATAACCCCCTGCAGACCCCCCCAGAGGCCTCCCCAGCCCCCAGGCCCCCCCATAACCCCCTGCAGGCCCCCCCAGAGGCCCCCCCAGCCCCCAGGACCCCCCCCAGGCCCCCCCAGAGGCCTCCCCAGCCCCTTGAGCCCCCCCAGGCCCCCCCATAACCCCCTCCAGCCCCCCCCAGAGCCCTCCCCAGCCCCCTGAGCCCCCCCGGACCCTCCCAGAGCCCCATGAGCCCCCCCAGAACCCCCCATAACCCCCTCCAGGCCCCCCGAGAGGCCTCCCCAGCCCCTTGAGCCCCCCCAGGCCCCCTCATAACCCCCTCCAGGCCCCTCCCAGAGCCCCCTGAGCCCCCCAGGACCCCAATAACCCCACCAGGACCCCCCCTAACCCCCTGCAGGCCCCCCCAGAGGCCCCCCCAGCCCCCAGGACACCCTCCAGGCCCCTCCCAGAGCCCCCTGAGCCCCCCCAGGACCCCAATAACCCCCCCAGGCCCCCCCATAACCCCCTCCAGGCCCCCCCAGAAGCCTCCCCATCCCCCAGGCCCCCCCATAACCCCCTGCAGGCCCCCCCAGAGCCCCCCCAGCCCCCAGGACCCCCCCCAGGACCCCTCCCAGAGGCCTCCCCAGCCCCCTGAGCCCCCCCAGGACCCCCATAATCCCCCCAGGACCCCTGATAACCCCCTCCAGGCCCCCCCAGAGGCCTCCCCAGCCCCCTGAGCCCCTCCAGGACCCCCCCAAACCCCCCCAGGGACCCCCCATAACCCCCTCCAGGCCCCCCCAGAGGCCCCCCCAGCCCCCTGAGCCCCTCCAGGACCCCCCATAACCCCCCCAGGACCCCCCATAACCCCCTCCAGGCCCCCCCCAGAGGCCTCCCCAGCCCCCAGGACCCCCCCCAGGCCCCCCCAGAGGCCTCCCCAGCCCCCAGGACCCCCCCAAGCCCCCCCATAACCCCCTGCAGGCCCCCCTAGAGGCCCCCCCCAGCCCTAGGACACCCTCCAGGCCCCTCCCAGAGCCCCCTGAGCCCCCCCAGGACCCCAATAACCCCACCAGGACCCCCCATAACCCTCTCCAGGCCCCCCAGAGGCCTCCCCAGCCCCCAGGCCCCCCCATAACCCCCTGCAGGCCCCCCCAGAGCCCCCCCCTCTCCTCACGGAGTAGAGCAGGAGCGGCAGGCCCAGCAGGAAGAGCCAGGCGTAGAGGTGGAAGCAGTTGGCGAAGGCGCTCAGGTGGGGGTCGAGGAACCAGCCGCCGGTCAGCGAGGCCCAGACCCCCTGGCGCAGCACCTGCAGCGCCTGAGACCCCATGGCCGCCCCCTCCCCCTCCTCCTGCCGCCCCACGACCCCCGGCCCCGGCCCCGGGCCCGGCCCCCCCGGCCATGGGCGGCCCCCCCGCTGCCCCGGCGACCGAGCGCCGCCGCTTCCGGGTCTGGCGGCGGCGACGGGTCGGTGACGACTTCCGGCGCGACGGAGGGTGAAGCTGTTTGCCAGGAGACTGGCAAAGCTGGGGGGGGGTGAGGGGGAACTGCGCATGCGCAGTGCGCTCGCCTGGGGAAGAGCCGGGCACTGCGCATGCGCAGAATGCGCGCTGAGGCAGAGCCGGGCATGAAGCTGTGCCCACACAGGCACTGCGCATGCGCAGAACGCTCGCCGGGGAGGGTAGCCGTGCCCATTCTGCCACTGCGCATGCGCAGTACGCTCGCCGGGGAGGGTAGCCGTGCCCATTCTGCCACTGCGCATGCGCAGTACGCTCGCCGGGGAGGGTAGCCGTGCCCATTCTGCCACTGCGCATGCGCAGAACGCTCGCCGGGGAGGGTAGCCACGCCCATTCTGCCACTGCGCATGGCAGTACGCTCTCGGGCGGGAAATCAGAACCCGCCCTTTCTCTCCTCTCTCCCTCTCTCTCTCCCTCTTCTCCTTCTCTCTCCCTCTCTCCCACCTCTCTCCCTCTGTCCCTTGCCCTCCGCCACAGCGCCTATAGAGCTCCCGAAGCAAGGCCCGCCCACTCCCTGTCTGCGCATGCGCGCCGCGCTCCCCGCGCTAAGCGCCCGGGAAGCCCCGCCCCTTCTCCCTCACTGCGCATGCGCAGTACAGCGCCCACTCGCCTTTCCCGCGCTTTCCTGCCGTTGCGCATGCGCACTCTCCTCTTCGGGGATGGGAGGGGGCGCGCAGTGCATTCTGCGCATGCGCACTCCTCTCTCGGCGATGGGAGGGGGAGCGCAGTGCATCCCGCGCATGCGCACTCCCTTCCTCGGGGATGGGAGGGGGCGCGCAGTGCATTCTACGCATGCGCATTCCCCTTTTCAGCGATGGGAGGGGGAGCGCAGTGCATCCTGCGCATGCGCACTCCCTTCCTCGGGGATGGGAGGGGGCGCGTAGTGCATTCTGCGCCTGCGCACTGCCCTATTGGGATGGGAGGGGGAGCGCAGCGCCTCCCGCGCATGCGCACTCCAGTCCTCGGGGATGGGAGGGGGAGCGCAGTCCAGCCGCGCATGCGCACTCCTCACTCCCCCCCCTCCGCCTGAGGCGGCGGGCGGGCCTGTAGGCCTCAGTAGGCCGCGGCCTTCCCGGTTCCCCCCCCAACCCGGCCCCGCCGCTTCTCCGGGGCCTCCAGCTGCCCCTTTCCCCCTCCTTCCCCTTCCCCACAGCCCCAGGAGCCGGATCCCGCTCTCCTTCCCCTTCCCCAAGGCCCAATTCCCCCCCCTTCCCTTCCCTTCCCCTTCCCCCCCGCGGCCTAAGGCCGGGCCCGCCCCGTCCGGCCTCGGGTTCCTTTTCCTTTGTCCCGGTGACAATGTCCCGGCTCCGCCTTCCCGGTGCCGCCTCCAGACAGCTCAGGGGAACCCAGGGGAGTCCGCGACCGCCTCCCCACCCCCCCCAACCCCCCCCAACCCTCCCCACCCACCCCCCACCCTTATCCCCGGCGCCGGACGCCGCTTCTTTTACCCCCCCCCCCCCCCCTTCTCCAGGCCCGGGACGCGGCGGGGAACAGGCGGGGACGGGACAAGGGGGGTGGGGTGAGGGGAAAAAGGGGGGGGAGGCGGAGGAGACGGTTGGGGGGGGGTTGGGGGGGTCTTTACGGGGGTGGGGAGGGGTTGGGGGAGGGATAGGGGTCCCCCCGGGGGTCTGGAGGGGCTCTGGGATCTAATAGGGGCTGCTGGGAGCTCTTAGGGAGCTCTGGGAGGGAGAGGGAGTGGTGGGACCCACCTGGGGTCTAGAGGGACCCCCAGGGATTTAGAGGGACCCCCGGGATCCAGAGGGAGTGGAGGGACCCCTGGGATTCATTAGGGATCCAGAGGGAGCCCCGGGATCTAGAAGGACCCCCAGGGATCTGGAGGGACCCCCAGGATCCAGAGGGACTGGAGGGACCCCTGGGATCTAGAAGGACCCCCAGGGATCTAGAGGGACTGGAGGGACCCCCCCGGGATCTAGAGAGACCCCCAGGGATCTAGAGGGACCCCTGGGATCTGGAGGGACTGGAGAGACTCCTGGGGTCTAGAAGGACTCCCTGGGATCCAGAGGAATCCCTGGGATCCAGAGGGACTGGAGAGACCCCTGGGATTCATTAGGGATCCAGAGGGAACCTCGGGGTCAGGAAGGACTGGAGAGACCCCTGGGATTCATTAGGGACCCCCAGGGATCCAGAGGGACCCCCGGGATCCAGAGGGACTAGAGGGACCCCTGGGATCTAGAAGGACCCCCCGGGATCCAGAGGGACTGGAGAGACCCCTGGGATTCATTAGGGACCCCAGGGATCCAGAGGGACCCCCCGGGATCTAGGAGGACCCCAGGGATCCAGAGGGACCCCCAAGGTATAGAAGGACCCCCAGGGATCCAGAGTGATTGGAGGGACCCCTGGGATTCATTAGGGACCCCAGGGATCCAGAGGGATACCCTGGGATCTAGGAGGACCCCAGGGATCCAGAGGGACCCCCAAGGTATAGAAGGACCCCCAGGGATCCAGAGTGATTGGAGGGACCCCTGGGATTCATTAGGGACCCCAGGGATCCAGAGGGAGCCCCTGGATCTAGAAGGACCCCCAGGGATCCAGAAGGAACAGAGGGACCCCCCCCAGGACCAAAAGGGATCCCCAGGATCCATTAGGGACCCCAGGGATCCAGAGAGAGCAGAGGGACCCCTGGGATCCATAGGGACCCCTTGGCAGCTGTAGGAACCCCTGGAATCCAGAGGGATCCAGAGGGACCCCCCAGGATCCTGAGGGACCCTCAGGGAGCAGAGGGACCCCCAGGGTTCTATAGGGATCCAGAGGGACCCCCAGGGAGCAGAGGGACCCCCAGGGATCTGTAGGGATCCAGAGGGACCCCCCAGGATCCAGAGGGACCCCCAGGGAGCAGAGGGACCCCCAGGGATCTGTAGGGATCCAGAGGGACCCCCAGGATCCAGAGGGACCCCCAGGGAGCAGAGGGACCCCCAGGGTTCTATAGGGATCCAGAGGGACCCCCAGGGATCTGTAGGGATCCAGAGGGACCCCCCAGGATCCCTCCTGATCCATAGGGACCCCCAGCACCTTTAGGAGCCTTAAAGACCCCACCCCCCACCCCAGGGATCCAGAGGGATCCCCCTGGGATCTACAGGAACCCCCTGGGGACCCCAAAGGGACCTGTCACACCCCCAGCAGCTCACACAGACCTCAGACCCCCCCCCAGATCCCCCCAGATCCCCCCCAGACCCTCCCCTAGACCCCTCCCCCCCCCAGGACCCTCAGGCAGCACCCACAAGGCCCTGGTGACCCCAGTGACCCCCCCATGGGGTCCTCTGAGCACCCCTAAGACCCCCCCCCCAGCACCTCTCTGGGGGGGGGGGGGAGCACCCCATGGAGTGGGGCCGGGTGTCCCCCTCCCCACCTTTCCAGGGGGGGTCCCACTCCCCCTCCCCACTTTTCCAGGGGGGATCCCACTCCCCTTCCTCTCCTTTTCCAGGGGAATCCCACTCTTTTCTCCCCCCTTTCCAGGGGGGATCCCACTCCCCTTCCCCTCCTTTCCATAGGGATTCCCACTCCCCTTTCCCTCCCTATCCAGAGGGGTCCCACTCCCATTCCCCTCCTTTTCCAGGGGGTTCCCACTCCTTTTCCCCCTCTTTCCATAGGGATTCCCACTCCCCTTCCTCTCTCTTTCCAGAGGAGTCCCACTCCCCTTTCCCTCCCTATCCAGAGGGATCCCACTCCCCTTCCCCCCCTTTCCACAGGGATTCCCACTCCCCATCCCCTCCCTATCCAGAGGAATCCCACTCCTTTTCCCCCCTTTTCCAGGGGGGATCCCACTCCCCTTCCTCTTCATTCCATAGGGATTCCCACTCCCCTTCCCCTCCCTATCCAGAGGGATCCCACTCCCCTTTCCCCCCTTTCCATAGGGATTCCCACTCCCCATCCCCTCCCTACCCAGAAGGTTCCCACTCCTTTTCCCCCCCTTTCCATAGGGATTCCCACTCCCCATCCCCTCCCTATCCAGAGGGATCCCACTCCCCTTCCCCTCCCTATCCAGAGGGATCCCACTCCCCATCCCCTCTCTTTCCAGAGGGACCCCACTCCCCTTCCTTTCCTTTCCATAAGGATTCCCACTCCCCTTCCTCTCTCTTTCCAGGGTGTTCCCACTCCTTTTCCCCCCCTTTCCATAGGGATTCCCACTCCCCATCCCCTCCCTATCCAGAGGAATCCCACTCCTTTTCCCCCCCTTTCCATAGAGATTCCCACTCCCCATCCCCTCCCTATCCAGAGGGATCCCACTCCCCTTTCCCCCCTTTCCATAGGGATTCCCACTCCCCATCCCCTCCCTTTCCAGAAGGTTCCCACTCCCCATCCCCTCCCTTTCCAGAGGGGTCCCACTCCCCATCCCCTCCCTTTCCAGAAGGTTCCCACTCCCCATCCCCTCCTTTTCCAGAAGGTTCCCGCTCCCCATCCCCTCCATCCCCACCCCCTTCCCGCTCCCCATCCCCTCCAGGAGAAGGACCCCCCAGAGCTTCCTTGAAGGACCTGAGGCTGGAGGAGCTGATCGGGGCCGGGGGTTTCGGGAGGGTCTTTCGGGGGACGTGGAAGGGGGAGGTGGTGGCGGTCAAGGCGGCGCGGGGGGCGGCGGGGGCGGCCAGCCTGAGGCGGGAAGCTCGTCTCTACGCCCGCCTCCGGCACCCCAATTTGGTGGCCCTGAGGGCCGTGTGCCTGGAACCCCCCCACCTCTGCCTGGTGATGGAGTTCGCGGCGGGGGGACCCTTATCCAGGGCACTGGCGGGGAGGAAGGTCCCCCCGGCCATCCTCTTGGATTGGGCAAGGCAAGTGGCCCGGGGAATGAGGTACCTGCACGGGGGGACCCCGGTACCCCTCATCCATCGGGACCTCAAGTCCAGTAATGGTGAGTTTGGGGGGGTGGGGAAGGGGGTTAGGGGGGGACTGGGGGTGTTATATGGAGGGGGAGGGGGGATTTGGGGTGGTGGCAGGGGGATTTGGGGTGATGGGAGGGGGATTTGGGGTATTGGGAGGGGGATTTGGGGTGATGGGAGGGAGATTGGAGCTATAGAGAGGGGTTATGGGGCACCTATGGGTGTTATATGGAGGGGAAGGGGGGATTTGGGGGTGTTGGGGGAGTGATAGGAACCATAGAGAGGGGTTACGGGGCACCCATGGGTGTTATATGGAGGGGGAGGGGGGATTTCGGGTGCTGGGGGGGAGATAGGAGCTGTAGAAAGGGGTTATGGGGCACCTATGGGTGTTAGATACAGTGAGAGGGGGGATTTGGGGTGGTGGCAGGGGCATTTGGGGTGTTGGCAGGGGGATTTGGGGTGCTGAGAGGGAGATAGGAGCTGTAGAGAGGGGTTATGGGGCACCTGTGGGTGTTATATGCAGGGGAAGGGGGGATTTGGGGTGCTGGGAGGGGGATTTGGGGTGCTGGGAGGGGGATTTGGGGTGCTGGGAGGGGGATTTGGGGTGTTGGGAGGGGGATTTGGGGTGGTGGCAGGGGCATTTGGGGTGCTGGGAGGGGGATTTACAGGTGTTGGGAGGGAGATAGGAGCTATAGAGAGGGGTTATGGGGCACCTGTGGGTGTTATATGCAGGGAGAGGGGGGATTTGGGGTGCTGGGAGGTGGATTTGGGGTGTTGATGGTGGGATGAGCACTGTAGAAAGGGGTTATGGGGCACCCTTGGGTGTTATATGCAGGGGGAGGGGGGATTTGGGGTGCTGGGAGGGAGATTTGGGGTGCTGGGAGGGAGATAGGAGCTGTAGAGAGGGATTATGGGGCACCTGTGGGTGTTATATGCAGGGGGAGGGGGGATTTGGGGTGATGGGAGGGGGATTTGGAGTGATGGGAGGGGGATTTGGGGTGGTGGCAGGGGGATTTGGGGTGTTGGGAGGGGGATTTGGGGTGCTGGGAGGGGGATTTGGGGTGGTGGCAGGGGGATTTGGGGTATTGGGAGGGGGATTTGGGGTGCTGGGAGGGAGGTATGAGCTGTAGGAAGGGGTTATGGGGCACCCATGGGTGTTATATGCAGGGGGAGGGGGGATTTGGGGTGCTGGGAGGTGGATTTGGGGTGCTGGGAGGGGGATTTGGGGTGTTGGGAGGGGGATTTGGGGTGGTGGCAGGGGCATTTGGGGTGTTGGCAGGGGGATTTGGGGTGCTGAGAGGGAGATAGGAGCTATAGAGAGGGGTTATGGGGCACCCATGGGTGTTACATGCAGGGGGAGGGGGGATTTGGGGTGCTGGGAGGGGGATTTGGGGTATTGGGAGGGGGATTTGGGGTGGTGGGAGGGGGATTTGGGGTGTTGAGAGGGAGATAGGAGATGTAGAAAGGGGTTATGGGGCACCTATGGGTGTTAGATACAGTGGGAGGGGGGATTTGGGGTGCTGGGAGGGAGATAGGAGCTATAGAGAGGGGTTATGGGGCACCTATGGGTGTTATGTGCAGGGGGAGGGGGGATTTGGGGTGCTGGGAGGGGGATTTGGGGTGATGGGAGGGGGATTTGGAGTGATGGGAGGGGGATTTGGGGTGGTGGCAGGGGGATTTGGGGTGTTGGGAGGGGGATTTGGGGTGCTGGGAGGGGGATTTGGGGTGGTGGCAGGGGGATTTGGGGTGCTGGGAGGGAGATTTAGGGTGCTGGGAGGGAGGTATGAGCTGTAGGAAGGGGTTAGGGGGCACCCATGGGTGTTATATGCAGGAGGAGGGGGGATTTGGGGTGGTGGGAGGGGGATTTGGGGTATTGGGAGGGGGATTTGGGGTGGTGGCAGGGGGATTTGGGGTGGTGGGAGGGGGATTTGGGGTGTTGGGAGGGGGATTTGGGGTGGTGGGAGGGGGATTTGGGGTGATGGGAGGGAGATAGGAGCTATAGAGAGGGGTTATGGGGCACCTATGGGTGTTATATGGAGGGGAAGGGGGGATTTGGGGGTGTTGGGGGAGTGATAGGAACCATAGAGAGGGGTTACGGGGCACCCATGGGTGTTATATGGAGGGGGAGGGGGGATTTCGGGTGCTGGGGGGGATATAGGAGCTGTAGAAAGGGGTTATGGGGCACCTATGGGTGTTAGATACAGTGAGAGGGGGGATTTGGGGTGGTGGCAGGGGCATTTGGGGTGTTGGCAGGGGGATTTGGGGTGCTGAGAGGGAGATAGGAGCTGTAGAGAGGGGTTATGGGGCACCTGTGGGTGTTATATGCAGGGGAAGGGGGGATTTGGGGTGCTGGGAGGGGGATTTGGGGTGCTGGCAGGGGGATTTGGGGTGCTGAGAGGGAGGTAGGAGATGTAGAAAGGGGTTGTGGGGCACCTATGGGTGTTATATGCAGGAGGAGGGGGGGATTTGGGGTGCTGGGAGGGAGATATGAGCTGTAGAAAGGGGTTATGGGGCACCCATGGGTGTTATGTGCAGGGGGAGGGGGGATTTGGGGTGCTGGGAGGGGGATTTGGGGTGCTGGGAGGGGGATTTGGGGTGCTAGGAGGGGGATTTGGGGTGCTGGGAGGGGGATTTGGGGTGTTGGGAGGGGGATTTGGGGTGCTAGGAGGGGGATTTGGGGTGCTGGGAGGGGGATTTGGGGTGCTGGGGGGGATTTGGGGTGCTGGGAGGGGGATTTGGGGTGCTAGGAGGGGGATTTGGGGTGCTGGGAGGGGGATTTGGGGTGCTGGGAGGGGGATTTGGGGTGCTGGGAGGGGGATTTGGGGTGCTGGGGGGGATTTGGGGTGGTGGCAGGGGCATTTGGGGTGTTGGCAGGGGGATTTGGGGTGCTGAGAGGGAGATAGGAGCTGTAGAGAGGGGTTATGGGGCACCTATGGGTGTTATATGCAGGGGGAGGGGGGATTTGGGGTGCTGGGAGGGGGATTTGGGGTGTTGATGGTGGGATGAGCACTGTAGAAAGGGGTTATGGGGCACCCATGGGTGTTATATGCAGGGGGAGGGGGGATTTGGGGTGCTGGGAGGGAGATTTGGGGTGTTGGGGGGGGTGACATGAACCATAGAGAGGGGTTAGGGGGCACCCATGGGTGGTGTGTGTAGTGGGCGGGGGGATTTGGGGTGCTGGAAGGGGGATTTGGGGTGATGGGAGGGAGATAGGAGCTATAGAAAAGGGTTAGGGGGCACCCATGGTTTGGGGTGCCCCATGGGGGGTGGGATTTGGGGGTGCTGGGGGGTTGGGGTGCCCCATGGGGTGGGATTTGGGGGTGCTGGGGTGTTGGGGTGCCCCATGGGGTGGGATTTGGGGGTGCTGGGGGTTTGGGGTGCCCCATGGGGTGCAGTTAGGGAGCACCCATAGGTTGGGGTGCCCCATGGGGGGTGGGATTTGGGGGTGCTGGGGGGTTGGGGTGCCCCATGGGGTAGGGTTAGGGGGCACCCATGGGTTTGGGGTGCCCCATGGGGTGGGGTTAGGGGGCACCCATGGGTTTGGGGTGCCCCATGTGGGGGTCGTGGGGCAGGGAGGGGGGGATTTGGGGGTGCTGGGGGGGTTGGGGTGCCCCTTGGGGTGCAGTTAGGGGGTACCCATGGGTTGAACTACACCATGGGGGGTGGGATTTGGGGGTGCTGGGGGGTTGGGGTGCCCTGTGGGGTGGGGTTAGGGGGCACCCATGAGTTTGGGGTGCACCATGGGGGGTGGGATTTGGGGGTGCTGGGGGGTTGGGGTGCCCCATGGGGTGGGATTTGGGGGTGCTGGGGTTTGGGGTGCCCCATGGGGTGGGATTTGGGGGTGCTGGGGTTTGGGGTGCCCCATGTGGGGGTCGTGGGGCAGGGAGGGTGGGATTTGGGGGTGCTGGGGGGCTGGGGTGCCCCATGGGGTGGGATTTGGGGGTGCTGGGGGGTTGGGGTGCCCCATGTGGGGGTCGTGGGGCAGGGAGGGGGGGATTTGGGGGTGCTGGGGGGGTTGGGGTGCCCCATGGGGTGCAGTTAGGGGGCACCCATGGGTTTGGGGTGCCCCATGTGGGGGTCGTGGGGGAGGGAGTGGGGGGTTTGGGGGTGCTGGGGGGTTGGGGTGCCCCATGGGGTGGGATTTGGGGGTGCTGGGGGATTTGGGGTGCCCCATGTGGGGGTCGTGGGGCAGGGAAGGGGGGATTTGGGAGTGCTGGGGGGGTTGGGGTGCCCCATGGGGTGCAGTTAGGGGGCACCCATGGGGTTGGGGTGCCCCATGGGGTGGGATTTGGGGGTGCTGGGGGTTTGGGGTGCCCCATGGGGTGGGGTTAGGGAGCACCCATGGGTTTGGGGTGCCCCATGGGGTGCAGTTAGGTGGCACCCATGGGTTGAGCTGCACCATGGGTGGTGGGATTTGGGGGTGCTGGGGGGTTGGGGTGCCCCATGGGGTGGGGTTAGGGGGCACCCATGGGTTTGGGGTGCCCCATGGAGTGGGGTTAGGGGGCACCCCATAGGGGGCACCCATGGGTTTGGGGTGCCCCATGTGGGGGTCGTGGGGCAGGGAAGGGGGGATTTGGGGGTGCTGGGGGGTTGGGGTGCCCCATGGGGTGGGATTTGGGGGTGCTGGGGTGTTGGGGTGCCCCATGGGGTGGGGTTAGGAGGCACCCATGGGTTTGGGGTGCCCCATGGGGTGGGATTTGGGGGTGCTGGGGGGTTGGGGTGCCCCATGGGGTGGGGTTAGGGGGCACCCATGGGTTTGGGGTGCCCCATGGGGTGGGGTTAGGGGGCACCCATGGTTTGGGGTGCCCCATGTGGGGGTCATGGGGCAGGGAAGGGGGGATTTGGGGGTGCTGGGGGGGTTGGGGTGCCCCTTGGGGTGCAGTTAGGGGGCACCCATGGGTTTGGGGTGCCCCCCTGACCCCCCCCCCCCCATTTGCCCCCCCAGTGCTGCTGGCGCAGCCGGTGCTGGGGGACGACGTGGGCGGGAAGACGCTGAAGATCACGGACCTGGGGCTGGCGCGCGAGTGGCAGCGCACGACGCGCATGAGCGCGGCCGGCACCTACGCCTGGATGGCGCCCGAGGTCATCCGCGCCTCCACCTTCTCCAAGGGCAGCGACGTCTGGAGGTGGGAGACACCCCCCCCCCCCAAAAAACACCCCCCTGAACCCCAAAACCCCCCTGTACACCGACATCCTGAGCTCCAAAAAAACACTGTACCCCAAAACCCCCCTGAACCCCAAAACCCCCCTGTACACTGACATCCTGAGCCCCAAAAAAACACTGTACCCCAAAACCCCCCTGTACCCCAAAACCCCCCTGTACACAGACATCCTGAGCCCCAAAACCCCCCTGTACACTGATATCCTGAGCCCCAAAACCCCCCTGTACCCCGACATCCTGAGCCCCCAAACCCCCCTGAACCCCAAAACCCCCCTGTACACTGACATCCGGAGCCCCAAAACCCCCCTGCACCCCAAAACCCCCCTGTACCCCAAAACCCCCCTGTACACTGACATCCTGAGCTCCAAAACACCCCCTGTACCCCAAAACCCCCCTGAACCCCAAAACCCCCCTGTACACAGACATCCTGAGCCCCAAAACCCCCCTGTACCCCAAAACCCCCCTGTACACTGACATCCTGAGCTCCAAAACCCCCCTGTACCCCAAAACCCCCCTGTACCCCAAAATCTGAGCCCCAAAACCCCCCTGTACACCAACATCCTGAGCTCCAAAAACCCCTGTACCCCAACATCCTGAGCCCCCAAACCCCCCTGTGCCCCAAAACCCCCCTGTACACTGACATCCTGAGCCCCAAAAAAACCCTGAACCCCAAACCCCCCCTGTACCCCAACCCCCCCCTGTACCCCGAAATCCTGAGCCCCAAAACCCCCCTGTACCCCAAAACCCCCTCGTACCCTGGCATCCTGAGCCCCCAACCCCCCGTACCCCGAAATCCTGAGCCCCAAAAGCCACCTGTACCCCGAAATCTTCAGCCCTAAAACCCCCTGACACCCAAAACCCCCCTGTACCCTGAAATCCTGAGCCCCAAAAGCCCCTGTACCCCGACATCCTCAGCCCCAAAAATCCCGCTGTGCCCCAAACCCCCCTCAGATTCCCCCCAAATCCCCCCAGACCCCCCAAATCCCCCCCAAACCCCCTCAGATTACCCCCGAATCCCCCCCAAATCCCCCCAAATCCCCCCAAACCCCCTCAGATCCCCAACCCCCCCCAAATCCCCCCAAATCCCCCCAAACCCCCTCAGATCCCCCCAAACCCCCCCAGATCCCCCCCAATCCCCCCAGACCCCCCGAATCCCCCCCAAACCCCCTCAGATTCCCCCCAATACCCCCTAAACCCCCTCAGATCCCCCCCAAACCCCCTCAGATCCCCCCAAATCCCCCCAGACCCCCCAAACCCCCTCAGATCCCCCCCAAATCCCCCCAGACCCCTCAGATCCCCCCCAAACCCCCTCAGATCCCCCCCAAATCCCCCAAAACCCCCTCAGATCCCCCCCAAGACTCCTCCAAATCCCCTGCAAACCCTCTCAGATTCCCCCCAAACCCCCTCAGATTACCCCCGAATCCCCCCCAAACCCCCTCAGATCCCCCCCAATTCCCCCCAGACCCCCTGAATCCCCCCCAAATCCCCTCAGATTCCCCCAATCCCCCCAAACCCCCTCAGATCCCCCCCAAATCCCCTCAGATCCCCCCCAAACCCCCAACAGATTCCCCAAATCCCCCCCAAACCCCCTCAGATCCCCCCCAGACCCCCCCAAACCCCCTCAAACCCCCTCAGACCTGACCCCCCACCCACTTTGTGCCCCCTCCCCCCCAAAGCTACGGGGTGCTGCTGTGGGAGCTGCTGACGGGGGAGGTTCCGTACCGCGGCATCGACGCGCTGGCCGTCGCCTACGGCGTCGCCGTCAACAAGCTGACCCTGCCCATCCCCTCCACCTGCCCCCAGCCCTTCGCCCAGCTCATGGCAGGTGGGGGAGGGGGGGACCCCGAAATTTGGGGGTGCTGGGATTTGGTTGGGAGGGGGTATTGGGGTCATTGGGATCCTGCTGGAGGGGTTTGAAGTCACTGGGATCCCATTGCAGGGGTCTTGGGGTCACTGGGATCCCATTGGGGGGGGATTTGGGGTCTTTGGGATCCTACTGGAGGGGTTTGAGGTCACTGGGATCCCACTGGGGGGGTGTTGGGGTCACTGGGATGGGGGTTGGGATTTGGGATCATTGGGATGGGGGGATGGGATTTGGGGTCACTGGGATGGGGGGGATTTGGGATCACTGGGATGGGGAGGTGTTGGGGTCACTGGGATGGGGGGGTAGGATTTGGGATCACTGGGATGGGGAGGTGTTGGGGTCACTGGGATGGGGTGGGGATTTGGGTCACTGGGATGGGGGATGGGATTTGGGATCACTGGGCTGAGGGATGCTGGGGGTCCCCAGGAGATAATCGGGGGGGGGATTTGGGGTCGGGAGGGGGGGAAGATTTGGGGCCGGGGGTTGTGGTGGGATTTGGGGTCACTGGGATCCCATTGGGGGGGTCTTGGGGTCACTGGGATGGGGGTTGGGATTTGGGATCACTGGGATGGGGTGGGGATTTGGGATCACTGGGATGGGGGGGTGAGATTTGGGGTCACTGGGATGGGGGGGTGTTGGGGTCACTGGGATGGGGGTGGGATTTGGGATCATTGGGATGGGGGGGTGTTGGGGTCACTGGGATGGGGTGGGGATTTGGGATCACTGGGCTGAGGGATGCTGGGGGTCCCCAGGAGATAATCGGGGGGGGGATTTGGGGTCGGGAGGGGGGGAAGATTTGGGGTCGGGGGTTGTGGTGGGATTTGGGGTCACTGGGATCCCATTGGGGGGGGTCTTGGGGTCACTGGGATGGGGGTTGGGATTTGGGATCACTGGGATGGGGTGGGGATTTGGGATCACTGGGATGGGGGGGTGAGATTTGGGGTCACTGGGATGGGGGGGTGTTGCGGTCACTGGGATGGGGGTGGGATTTGGGATCATTGGGATGGGGGTGTGTTGGGGTCACTGGGATGGGGGGGTGTTGGGGTCACTGGGATGGGGTGGGGATTTGGGGTCACTGGGATGGGGGATGCTGGGGGTCCCCAGGAGATAATCGGGGGGGGGGATTTGGGGTCGGGAGGGGGGGAAGATTTGGGGTCGGGGGTTGTGGTGGGATTTGGGGTCACTGGGATCCCATTGGGGGGGGTCTTGGGGTCACTGGGATGGGGGTTGGGATTTGGGATCACTGGGATGGAGGTGGGATTTGGGGTCACTGGGATGGGGGGTTGGGATTTGGGTCACTGGGATGGAGGTGGGATTTGGGGTCACTGGGATGGGGGTGTGTTGGGGTCACTGGGATGGGGGGGTGTTGGGGTCACTGGGATGGGGGTTGGGATTTGGGATCACTGGGCTGAGGGATGCTGGGGGTCCCCAGGAGATAATCGGGGGGGGGGGGATTTGGGGTCGGGAGGGGGGGAAGATTTGGGGTCGGGGGTTGTGGTGGGATTTGGGGTCACTGGGATCCCATTGGGGGGGTCATGGGGTCACTGGGATGGGGGTTGGGATTTGGGATCATTGGGATGGGGGGATGGGATTTGGGGTCACTGGGATGGGGGGGATTTGGGGTCACTGGGATGGGGGGTGTTGGGGTCACTGGGATGGGGGTGGGATTTGGGATCACTGGGATGGGGGGGTGTTGGGTCACTGGGATGGGGGTGTGTTGGGGTCACTGGGATGGGGGGTGGGATTTGGGATCACTGGGATGGGGGGATTTGGGATCACTGGGGATGGGGGGTGGGATTTGGGGTCACTGGGATGGGGGGTGTTGGGGTCACTGGGATGGGGGTTGGGATTTGGGATCATTGGGATGGGGGGGTGAGTTTTGGGGTCACTGGGATGGGGGGGTGTTGGGGTCACTGGGATGGGGGGTGGGATTTGGGATCACTGGGATGGGGGGGTGAGATTTGGGGTCACTGGGATGGGGGGGTGTTGGGGTCACTGGGATGGGGGGTGGGATTTGGGATCACTGGGATGGGGGGGTGTTGGGGTCACTGGGATGGGGGTGGGATTTGGGGTCACTGGGATGGGGGTGTGTTGGGGTCACTGGGATGGGGGGATGGGATTTGGGGTCACTGGGATGGGGGGTGTTGGGGTCACTGGGATGGGGGTTGGGATTTGGGATCATTGGGATGGGGGGGTGAGATTTGGGGTCACTGGGATGGGGGGGATTTGGGATCACTGGGATGGGGGGGTGTTGGGGTCACTGGGATGGGGGTCACTGGGATTTAGGATCACTGGGATGGGGGGGTGTTGGGATCACTGGGATGGGGGTGGGATTTGGGGTCACTGGGATGGGGGGTGGGATTTGGGGTCACTGGGATGGGGGTGGGATTTGGGATCACTGGGATGGGGGGGTGTTGGGGTCACTGGGATGGGGGGCTGGGATTTGGGATCACTGGGATGGGGGGGTGAGATTTGGGGTCACTGGGAGGGGGATGGGATTTGGGGTCACTGGGATGGGGGGGTGTTGGGGTCACTGGGATGGGGGGTGGGATTTGGGATCACTGGGATGGGGGGGTGAGATTTGGGGTCACTGGGATGGGGGGGTGTTGGGGTCACTGGGATGGGGGGTGGGATTTGGGATCACTGGGATGGGGGGGTGTTGGGGTCACTGGGATGGGGGTGGGATTTGGGGTCACTGGGATGGGGGTGTGTTGGGGTCACTGGGATGGGGGGATGGGATTTGGGGTCACTGGGATGGGGGGTGTTGGGGTCACTGGGATGGGGGTTGGGATTTGGAATCATTGGGATGGGGGGGTGAGATTTGGGGTCACTGGGATGGGGGGGATTTGGGATCACTGGGATGGGGGGGTGTTGGGGTCACTGGGATGGGGGTCACTGGGATTTAGGATCACTGGGATGGGGGGGTGTTGGGGTCACTGGGATGGGGGTGGGATTTGGGGTCACTGGGATGGGGGGTGGGATTTGGGGTCACTGGGATGGGGGTGGGATTTGGGATCACTGGGATGGGGGGGTGTTGGGGTCACTGGGATGGGGGGCTGGGATTTGGGATCACTGGGATGGGGGGGTGAGATTTGGGGTCACTGGGATGGGGATGGGATTTGGGATCACTGGGATGGGGGGGTGTTGGGGTCACTGGGATGGGGGGCTGGGATTTGGGATCACTGGGATGGGGGGGTGAGATTTGGGGTCACTGGGAGGGGGATGGGATTTGGGGTCACTGGGATGGGGGGGTGTTGGGGTCACTGGGATGGGGGTGGGATTTGGGATCACTTGGATGGGGGGATGGGATTTGGGGTCACTGGGATGGGGGGGTGTTGGGGTCACTGGGATGGGGGGTGGGATTTGGGGTCACTGGGATGGGGGGGTGTTGGGGTCACTGGGATGGGGGGTGGGATTTGGGGTCACTGGGATGGGGGGGTGTTGGGGTCACTGGGTTGGGGGTGGGATTTGGGGTCACTGGGATGGGGGGATTTGGGATCATTGGGATCCCATTGGGGGGGTCTTGGGATCACTGGGATGGGGATGGGATTTGGGGTCACTGGGATGGGGGGTGGGATTTGGGATCATTGGGATGGGTGGGATTTGGGGTCACTGGGATGGGGGGGTGAGATTTGGGGTCACTGGGATGGGGGGGTGGGAGGGATTTGGGGTCAGAGAGGGCATTTGGGGGGTGGTGCTGACCCCCCTCACCCCCTCCCCAGCGTGCTGGGAGCAGGACCCCACCGCCGGCCGGGATTCGGCACCATCCTGCGGCGGGCTGTCGGGGCTGGAGCCGGGGGGGCTGGGCCCCCCCGAGTCCTTCCACTCGCTGCAGGAGAGTTGGCGCCGCGAGATCCAGGGGCTCTTCCACGAGCTCAGAGCCCGGGAGAAGGTTGGGGGGACCCCCCCCTGGTACCCCCCCAAATCCTCTGGGACCCTCCCCAAATCCTTGGGACCCCCCCAAATCCCTGGAACCCCCCAAACAAAGCCCTGCGCTCCCGGGACCCCATCACTCCCTACCCACCTCAAACTCCCTCTAACCCCAAAATACCCCCCCTAATCCCCCCATACCCCCCCTAATCCCCCCAAATACCCCCCCTTATCTTCCCCCATGACCCCCCTGACCCCCCCTAACCCCACCCCAAACCCCCCGACCCCCACAGGAGCCAGGAGGAGGTGGTGGGCGGGCGTCGCGGGCGCAGCGCTCCCAGGCCCCCCATGTCCCCCTGACCCTATATACCCCCCCATACCCCCTCTAACACCCCCCCATACCCCCTCTAACCCCCCCCCATACCCCCTCTAACCCACCCGTGACCCCCTAACCCGCCCTATAGCCCTCTAACCCCCCAAATACCCCCTCTAACCCCCTCAAATACCCCCCATGCCCCCCAGGAGCCGCGCAGCCTGGAGGAGGCGGCGTCACGGGCCCAGCGTTCCCAGGCCCCCATGCCCCCCATGACCCCATAGCCACCCAATACCCCCTCTAACCCCCCAAATACCCCCCTATCCCCCCACCATGACTCCCCTGACCCCCAAATACCCCCCCATACCCCCCCGACTCCCCCCCAGGAGCCAGGAGGAGGTGGTGGGGCGGGCGTCGCAGGCACAGCGCTCCCAGGCCCCCCATGTCCCCCTGACCCTATATACCCCCTCATACCCCCTCTAACCCCCCCCCATATCCCCTCTAACCCCCCCTTGACCCCCTAACCCCCCCAAATACCCCCTCTAACACCCCAAATACCCCCCATGACCCCCCCGACCCCCTCCAGGAGCCGGGAGGAGGCGGTGGCGCGGGCGTCGTGGGTGCAGCGCTCCCAGGCTCCCATCACCCCATAGCCCCCCAATACCCCCTCACCCCCAAATACCCTCTAACCCCCCCAAATACCCCTCTAACACCCCAAATACCCCCCATGACCCCCCCAGGAGCTGCGCAGCCGGGAGGAGGCGGTGGCGCGGGCGTCGCGGGCGCAGCGCTCCCAGGCCCCCCATGCCCCCCATGACCCCATAGCCCCCCATGACCTCATAGCCCCCCAATACCCCCTCTAACCCCCCAAATACCCCTCTAACCCCCCCAAATACCCCCCATGCCCCCCCCAGGAGCTGCGCAGCCGGGAGGAGGCGGTGGCGCGGGCGTCACGGGCGCAGCGCTCCCAGACCCCCATGTCCCCATGCTCCCCATGACCCCATAGCCCCCAAGACCCCCTCTAACCCCCAAATACCCCCCCAACCCCCCCAAATACCCTCTAACCCCCCCAAATACCCTCCCCGACCCCTCCAACCCCCCCAGGAGCTGCGCAGCCGGGAGGAGGCGGTGGCGCGGGCGTCGCGGGCGCAGCGCTCCCAGGCCCCCATGTCCCCCATGACCCCATAGCCCCCCCAATACCCCCTCTAACCCCCCAAATACCCCCTCTAACCCCCAAATACCCCCCCATGCCCCCCCCAGGAGCTGCGCAGCCAGGAGGAGGCGGTGGCGTGGGCGTCGCGGGCGCAGCGCTCCCAGGCCCCCCATGTCCCCATGCTCCCCATGACCCCATAGCCCCCCAATACCCCCCCTAACCCCCCAAATACCCCCTCTAACCCCCCAAATACCCCCCATGCACCCCCCCAGGAGCTGCGCAGCCGGGAGGAGGCGGTGGCGCGGGCGTCGCGGGCGCAGCGCTCCCAGGCCCCCCATGCCCCCCATGACCCCATAGCCCCCCAATACCCCTCTAACCCCCCAAATACTCCCTCTAACCCCCAAATACCCCCTCTAACCCCCAAATACCCCCCATGACCCCCCCAACCCCCCCAGGGAGCTGCGCAGCCGGGAGGAGGCGGTGGCGCGGGCGTCACGGGCGCAGCGCTCCCAGGCCCCCCATGTCCCCCATGACCCCATAGCCCCCCCCAATACCCCCTCTAACCCCCCAATACCCCCCGAACCCCCCCAATACCCCTCTAACACCCAAATACCCCCCCCATACCCCCCAGGAGCTGCGCAGCTGGGAGGAGGCGGTGGCGCGGGCGTCGCGGGCGCAGCGCTCCCAGGCCCCCCATGCCCCCCATGACCCCATAGCCCCCCAATACCCCTCTAACCCCCCAATACCCCCTCTAACCCCCCAAATACCCCTCTAACCCCCCAAATACCCCCCCATGCCCTCCCCCAGGAGCTGCGCAGCCGGGAGGAGGCGGTGGCGCGGGCGTCGCGGGCGCAGCGCTCCCAGGCCCCCCATGACCCCCATAGCCCCCCATGACCTCATAGACCCCCAATACCCCCCAAATACCCCTCTAACCCCTCAAATACCCCCCATGCCCCCCCCCAGGAGCTGCGCAGCCGGGAGGAGGCGGTGGCGCGGGCGTCGCGGGCGCAGCGCTCCCAGGCCCCCCATGTCCCCCTGACCCCATAGTCCCTCTAACCCCCCAAATACCCCCTCTAACCCCCCAAATACCCCCCATGCCCCCCCCAGGAGCTGCGCAGCCGGGAGGAGGCGGTGGCGCGGGCGTCGCGGGCGCAGCGCTCCCAGACCCCCATGTCCCCCATGCTCCCCATGACCCCATAGCCCCCCAAGACCCCCTCTAACCCCCAAATGCCCCCCCCCAGAGCTGCGCAGCCGGGAGGAGGCGGTGGCGCGGGCGTCGCGGGCGCAGCGCTCCCAGGCCCCCCATGACCCCATAGCCCCCCATGACCTCATAGACCCCAATACCCCCAAATACCCCCTCTAACCCCCCAAATACCCCCCCATACCCCCCAGGAGCTGCGCAGCCGGGAGGAGGCGGTGGTGCGGGCGTCGCGGGCGCAGCGCTCCATGCCCCCCATGACCCCATAGCCCCCCATGACCTCATAGACCCCCAATACCCCCCAAATACCCCCCAAATACCCCCTCTAACCCCCCAAATACCCCCCATGCCCCCCCCAGGAGCTGCGCAGCCGTGAGGAGGTGGTGCGCAGGCGTCGCGGGCGCAGCGCTCCCAGGCCCCCCATGTCCCCCATGACCCCATAGCCCCCCAATACCCCCTCTAACCCCCCAAATACCCCCTCTAACCCCCCAAATACCCCCCCATGCCCTCCCCCAGGAGCTGCGCAGCCGGGAGGAGGCGGTGGCGCGGGCGTCGCGGGCGCAGCGCTCCCAGGCCCCATGCCCCCCATGACCCCATAGTCCCTCTAACCCCCAAATACCCCTCTAACCCCCCAAATACCCCCCTAACCCCCCCAAATACCCCTCTAACACCCCAAATACCCTCTAACACCCCAAATACCCCCCATGCCCCCCCAGGAGCTGTGCAGCCAGGAGGAGGCAGTGGCGCGGGCGTCGCGGGCGCAGCGCTCCCAGGCCCCCCATGCCCCCCATGACCCCATAGTCCCTCTAACCCCCCAAATACCCCTCTAACCCCCCCAAATACCCCCCTAACCCCCCCAAATACCCTCTAACACCCAAATACCCCTCTAACACCCCAAATACCCCCATGCCCCCCCAGGAGCTGTGCAGCCAGGAG